>NC_136270.1:51929238-51966738 GCF_964187855.1 Myxine glutinosa
TGCAGCGATCAGTGCAGCCGTTTGTGCGGCACCTGGGAAAATAACATTATGCCGGAGTCCAAACCTGCAAATGCTGGAGGCAAAACCTGAAATTGGCTAAAAAAATATAGCCTAATTTACTCCAGTAGATCCCAGGAATACCCACCTAAAATATCGTTGCGATCGGTTCACCCGTTTTTGCAGTACCTTCGAACGGACGGACAGACGGACGGACAGACAGACAGACGGACGGACATTTGGTGAATTATCGTAAGATAATTATGCAGTTATGCCTACTTTTTGTGGAATCATTTCCAGTTATGAAAATTTTGAGTCGTCACGGACCATTCCGCTATAAAATTAGTCATTTTGTGTTTAAACCAAGCAATTCGATTAAACCAAGTTTGAGTTAGGCTGTCTGAAAAGAAGAATAAGAATTACAAATGGGATATTTTGGATAAGTCTGCTTTGTAGATCAGTGACGCTGTCTAAAAGTTTCATGAGTGTTGTTGCTTTTGAAATCCTTCACAGATGACTAGTGGGTACTTATTGGATTGATACTTTTGTATCTTGGTGGATCTTTTTGAGGATTTGAGATGTATTAAACCGATGGAGTGTCTGTGCCATCCCTACATGGGAAGTCTAGTGACTTCTAGATAATGAAAGTTTCAGACAAAATGTTTTCATTTCGAGTTAGTTTTTTTTTCCCGACTTATTCCCCGAGATGCAGAAATATTGCTGGTACCATATAGGTTCAGAAACCATGTAACCTGTGGAGTTTACTCGGCATAGTAAACTCATTGGTACTGTACGCATATTGTTACGTGCTACTCCCCGAACCCCTGGTCACGGTGTACCTCTGAGCCCCGAGAGGAGTCACGGCAGAAAAATGTGTTATTCTGTATGTCAAAGATCATGGAGAAGCCACCCCAATTGTTACTCACAAACAAATATTGTATTAAGATCACACAAGAATAACAGTACAACAATAATAGTATTCAAAAGTACAATAAATATGTCCTATGATGGTACCATCAGTTTTGTAATATATAACTCACTGTGCTCCAAGTGAGTGAACCAAGAACATCCCCAATGTCTCTTATTCCCAGCGTCAAGACAAAGTTGCTTCGCTCCAGCGATCGCCAGAACGATGTCCAATCGAGACCAGAATCCCGTTCGGATGGCAAGAACAGTCCCGCTGCCAAAGCGGGGCAAAGGCGCCCTCAAGGCGACTGGGAAATCCAAAGGCGCCCTCCAGGCGACTGAGAGATCACACCCTCGGGGATCACACCCTATGGACGTTCCACAGCTCACAGTCGGCGACATGCAGACTTTCCACTCAAACGCCACGTCACACACACACACCCCAGATCGACGTCTGAAGGCGGTGAAAATGGTCGAAACGAGACGAAACCGTGAGCGAAGCGCAAGTCCTGCGCGAGTCAAAATGGCCGATGGCCTGGTCTCGTGGCGCAATGGCACGGCGATGATTCTCTCCTGAATCGATCGCAAAACCTGACACGCAGGTTAATCTGTCACAGCGATAACCTCTCTGTCGCAGGAATGCCTTTCCTTGGAAACCCGAAAGTTCGCTAGTGACTGTTGTTCACCAACGTTCGCTCCAGACCACAAATAACTCGGCTCCTTCTTGTCCGACTCACTCGCTCCGCCCTCCTTTGCCCCCTTTTCTTCCTCTTCGTCGTCCGGTTCCAGATCCGGTTTCCTGTTTCTTTTAACATTAACTTTTTTACCTTTTGAAAACAGTTCATGAACAATAAACCTTTTGAAAACAATAATAGTACATGGAATCAGAAATATTTACAGTGGATGAAAACCACTACAACGGAAGTGACGAATCCGTAACACTTCCCCCCCTCAAGAAAGAAAGTTTGAACATAGTGAAAACTTTCTTTGCAGGCAAAAACTCTTTTAACAAACAAAAGTAAAACTCACACCCAAATCATCAATTCACGTGAGCAACAATAATTAATATTTCCCAAAAATAAAGCAACAAAACTTCCAAACAACCTCCAGAAATTTCCAAAGTTAGTTCACTCTGGACAAAGGATCAGCAACGACATTGTCCCTGCCCTTTACATGCTCCATTTCCAAGTTGAACTCCTGCAAAGCCAAACTCCATCTCATCAGCCTCTGGTTTTTATTTTTCATTTTTTGAATGAAAGTTAAGGGGTTGTGATCAGTGAAGACTTTTATAGGGAAGGTAGTAGTTCCCAGATAGACCTCATAATGCTGAAGCGCTAGCAGGAGAGCAATGGTCTCTTTTTCCACAGTGGCATAATTTGCCTGATGTTTGTTAAACTTTCTGGAGTAGTAGCACACCAGGTGATCCACTCCATCCTCATATTCCTGTAAAAGAACTGCCCCAGCCCCCACATCACTTGCATCAATGGCCAACTTCAAAGGTGCTTCGAAATCCGGGGCTGCTAGGACAGGAGAGCTCATTAATATTGCTTTGACGTGGGCAAAGGCAGCCTGACATTTGTCATCCCAAACAAACTTGGTCACTTTCCTCAGCAAATTCGTTAAAGGGGCTACCACATCAGAAAAATTCTTGCAGAACCGTCGGTACCAACCAGCCATACCCAAGAATCTCATAAGCTCCTTCTTCCCTTTTGGAACTTGGAAGCGATCAATGGATTCTATCTTGGCTGTCACCGGTTGCACCTGACCCTGACCTACTACATGGCCTAGGAACACCACCTGTGCCTTTACAAACTCACTCTTAGATAAGTTCATGGTCAACCCTGCCTCGGTCAGTTTCTTGAAAAATGCATGGATTTGTTTCATATGACCTTCCATGGTCATACTGTGGATGATGACATCATCCATATAAGCCCCCACCCCCTCAAGGTCTGCAATAAGCTTATTAATCAGCCGTTGAAATGTAGCAGGCCCGTTTTTCAATCCAAAGGGAAGAACCTTGTACTGATACAACCCATTTGGTGTGACTAAAGCCGAGATTTCCTTGGCTCTATCAGTAAGAGGAATCTGCCAATACCATTTCAGCAAGTCAAATGTACAGACTTGGCATTTAATATGGATTATTTTCTTTGTGGGGGTGAACTTACTTTTCAAGATGATTTAGAACCAAAAGTTCATTGGAATTATGTTGAAATTATTCTAGATTTTGTTAATGTGACCTTTAAAAGAAACAAAAACCACATTTGACATTTCGAGGCAAATAAATTGATCCTTGAAAGTGATGTAAACTGATATCGAATTTAATTCACGGACAGTACTGTGTTAAACTTCTGTACGTTTTCCAGAAGTATCTCTTTATTTTACACATGAGCCAAAAAAATTTCAACAAAAACAAAAGTTAAATCATGACTGGGATTACGGACAGTAAAATTACAGTTCAGTACTTCGTGTAACCCCCACGAGCATTCAGGAGAGCACGTGCACGTCGAGGCATGCTGTTCACGAGATTTGCCAAGGTTTGGACAGGAATCGCTTGCCATGCAGTGACAATAGCCTGCTGCAATTCACGCACAGAGGTCGGCTGCTGGACCAAGTTGTCGATTTGACGCGTTAATTCTGCCCACAAGTTCTCTATCGGATTCATATCCGGGGACATGGCAGGCCACTCCATATGCTCGACACCATGGTCAACAAGAAAGTGTTGGATCATGCGAGCATGATGAGGCCGTGCATTGTCATCTTGGAAGACAAAGTTTCCTCGAAAGGCTGCACGAGCAAATGGAAGCAAAGTTTCTTCCAGAATGGCCCTGTACTTGAACTGGTTCAGGTTTCCATTCAGAACAACCAGGTCAGTTTTGCCCCCTGCAGGAAAAGCAGCCCAAACGGTCACCCCACCACCTCCAGCTTGGACTCTTGGCACTATACAATCTTCGTTGTCGGCTTCATGCACTTGTCTGCATACTCGGACGTGGCCATCTTGATGATAGACCAGAAATCTAGATTCGTCACTGAAGGTCACGTGATTCCAATGTCCTGGCTGCCATTGACGGTGCCCTCTGGCCCATTGCCACCGGCGCTGGCTGTGTTGCCTGGTCAGGCGTGGCTTTCTCATGGGACGCCTGGCACGATAGCCTGCTTGAACCAGTCGTTGGTTGACTAGCCTTCTGGATACAGGCACATTTGTCAGTTGCTGCCACTCAGCCCTAAGCCGATTAGCTGACTTGGTACGGCCATTGCAGGCTAACCGGTGCATCTGGCGATCATCTCTCCTTGTGATTCTGCGGGGACGTCCTGGCCTTGGTATTGGAGTAGGGACACCCCTCTGAGCATTTCATTTCAGGATCTTTGACACCTGACCTTGAGTGATGCCATACTGCCAAGCAACAGCACGCTGTTCCATGCCGGAATTTCGTAAAGCCACCACTCCATGACAAACAGCATTGTCAAGTTGACGGACCATCTCCAGAGGAAGCGGCAATAACTTTTGTAGACGTGCAGCAGTTGTTTTCCACTAATACAGAACCAACAACCCTTATATACCCAATTGTGAAGCCAATCGTCAAATGTACCTGTCCTTACATTTTGTCACGCCACCTGTGATATTATCCTGTTATTGACTTCTTGCTGTGAAAGACAATCAGTGACATGTTTCTTTTGACAAAGAAATCACCGAAGCGTAAAAGAAACTCACCAGATTTATATACTGAGTTCAGAAAGTAAACCCAAGTCAATAATAAAAAAAATATTCCATATTAAATGCCAAGTCTGTAGTTACAAATTTAGCTGGGCCTATTCTATCAATACAGTCATCAATCCCGCAGGATGGGATATGAGTCGGTCTTGGTCACTGCATTACCCCGTTTTAAATCCATACAACAGCGAAAACTGCCATCGGGTTTTGGAACCAACACACATGGTGAGCTCCATTCACTGTTGCTTGGTTCGATGATGTCATTCTCCAACATATTGTTGCGGATCTCCAAACGTCGGCCTCCCCCTTATCAAGGGGGGATTAATCCCCTTGTCTTTTTATTAGCCGACGCGATCCTGGGGCTATCACGTTCCTTCTGGTCGGTGTTAAATAGGGTTGTAAGCCGAATTGGTCTTATTACCTAAGTACTATCACCGGCCGTGAAGCAAGGAAATAACCCCACCCGAACCACGGCGTTAGTGGACACGCCGAGCGATTAGCGAGCCGCGATTCGGGCCGTTAACGGGAACTACCCCGATTGGAGCGGTTGTGATCGTGCCATGCTTACCCAATTGAGAAATCACTAAGACGGTCGAATTGAGAGGAAAACAGGAAGAACAGGGAAAAAATTTTTTTTTTTTTTTTTTTTGTGTACAGAGTCGAGGCTCGTGAAAGAGCTAAATTACACTTTGTACATTTATTACACTTTGTACAAGGAAGGAGAAGGAGAAGCAATGTACAATGAAGAGGAAGAAGCAGATACACAGGGCAGCCTTATACATTCTTATACTTATCCCCTGGACACGGGCCCGTTCGCACTCAGACTCACTCTCAGACTCACTCACACGGGGTTGTAGATGGTCGGGTTGAGGGTCCACCGATGGCGTCCACAGCTCAATCCGGTCCCTGACTCGTACCACGAAGCAGCTGGTGATGGTAGACGGTAGACGGCAGGCGAGATCGTCCCGTGTCGGTAGCGCGGATCGGACAAATTACACTGGGGGGGGGGGGGGGGGGTCGGTAAGCTGGCGATTATACTGCGTACGTAATAGTTGTACCGGCGCCTTTATACGCATTCCTGGTATCGCTAGGTACAATGCGCCACTTCCCCAATGATGTCACCAAAGCGCCTTTCCACAAAAGTCCTCACAAAAGTCCTTTGACACTCCTCTCCTCATAACTCAGCTCACGAACTTGACAAGCGCCTCTCCCTTCTCATCACTCGTTCAACAGAGGAACCCGGCTCATAGCTCGACGCTCAGCGCTTTCCTGGGGGATCTGACTCACTGCACGTCCTCCTCATAACTCAGCTCACGAACTTGACAAGTGCCTCTCCCTTCTCATCACTCATTCAACAGAGGACCCCGGCTCATAACTGGATGCTCAGCGCTTTCCTGGGGGATCTGACTCAGCGCACGTCCTCCTCATAAATGAGGTGGGGGCCTCGCGCGAAGGGTTTTATTGCCACGCCCAGCGAACCCTCTGGAACCTCTAGCCACACCCCGTCAGGCGATGTCACCTCAGCCCTGATTGGTTGTTGAGGTCTTACCGGCTCCGCCCTTGATGACTGCCTGACGTGGCCACACCCCCACCCTTGCGCTCCGCCCCCTTTTTGGGCCTTACCTCATGGCATTTGGCTGGTTTGAGCGAGCAACTGGCAGCTAACGCTGCCGGCCCAATGCGTAACAAACTACGAGGGGCAATGGGGTGCAGACTGGATAGGCGCAATGGGGTCGATTGGAGGGAGGGCTGCAAAATGAACGGGACCTACTCTTATTTGTTTTACACAACGCAGATGATAACTATTGGAAATGGCCTTATCTCACATATACTAAAAAATAACTAACGTTCTAAGGTGACCTACGTGTTGCTTGTGGCCTAACTATGGGGTGCAACCTTTAACCTTTAATGATGTTACCTGTGTGGGTTCTCAAAACCGCAACAATATACTGAACCTCCTTCCGAAGATACTCCATCTTCACAGGTTTCATCCGATAGGGGTGTTGCTTCACAGGATTGGCTTCCCCCCCTCAATATCATGATATACCAAGTCAGTACGACCAGGTACATCTGTGAACAAATGTGCAAACTCAAAGATTAGGCTGGACAGTTGTCCTTGTTGTTCCCTCGTCAAATGACCTAATTTCTCATCTAAATGACTCAACACTTCTGTGTTCGTCAATCTGGGACAAGCCTGGTCATCAAAGTTATCAAACCTCACACCGGCATCAACCTCTGGATTCTCTTGCACCCCAACTACAGGCACGACAGGTGAGACGGGAACCATTTCTTCCATAGGCTTCCTCTCAAGATATTTCTTCAGTTGGTTGACATGACACAGCTACTGCTTTTTCCGTCGGTCGGGAGTTGTCACCACGTAATCTGTTTCATTAACCCTCCTTTCGATTGCATAGGGACCAAAATATCTAGCCTGTAGTGGCTGGCCTGGAACAGGAAGCAACACTAACACTCGGTCCTAAGGACTGAAATTTCTTATCTGAGATTTCTTGTCATGTCTCACTTTCATTTTATCCTGTGTCACTTTCAAGTTTCTTCTCGCAACTTCACAAGCCTTTGCCAATCTGTGCCTAACCGTTGACACATACTCCACCACTGTTGACTGTGACTCCTCCTGTAGCCACTGTTCTTTCACCAATTTCAACGGTCCTTGCACGGCATGTCCAAACACAAGTTCAAAATGACTGAACCCCAATGACTCCTGAACAGATTCCCTCGTAGCAAACAACAATAAGGGTATTCCTTCATCCCAATCCTTGTCACATTCAAAACAATACGTTCTGATCATATTCTTCAATATCTGGTGAAACCTTTCCGAGGCCCCTTGGCTCTCGGGATGGTAAGTACTTCATCTTACTTGCTCCACACCCAACAGGTGTACCACTTGCTGACAAAGCGTTGACATGAAATTGGAACCCTGATCAGACTGGATGACCTTAGGTAGGCCAACCAAAGTGAAAAATTTAATCAAGGCCTTCGCAATAACTGCCGCAGTAATTTTTCTAAGAGGAACTGCCTCTGGGAACCTTGGGGAAGTGCACATGATGGTCAACAAATACTGATGTCCAGCCTTAGTTTTGGGTAAAGGGCCTACACAGTCAATAATGACACGGCTGAATGGCTCTTCAAAAGCTGGAATGGGTTTTAAAGGTGCGGATGGGACTTTCTGATTAGGTTTTCCCACCAGCTGGCAAGAATGGCAAGATTTGCAGAACTCCGCCACATCACGTCGCAATCCTGGCCAGAAAAAATATACCAATATTCGGTCACAGGTCTTGTTCACTCCAAGGTGCCCGGCCAAAGGTGTTTCATGCGCCAAACTCAATATCTCCTTCCGGTACGGCGGTGGCACCACAATTTGGTAATGAACTTTCCACTCATCGTTTGCTGGCACCTCCGGTGGTCTCCATTTTCTCATGAGTATTTCCCCTTTCATGAAGTAACCAACAGGTATCTTCATAGCCCCTTCCTCTGTAACGGCTTTACCAATTAAACTCCGGATCTCCAAATCTCCGTGTTGTTCTTCAACAAGTCTCTTTCGGACCAACACTGTTTGCTCAACCTCGTTCCAAGATGTCTCCGACGGACACTCCATTTCCTCTTTGGTTCCAGATACCACCTTTTCCTTAAGTTCCTTGATGTCACTCCCTTTCCTATTACCTCTTTCCGAATTTTCCTCCAATACCTCTAAGGAACCCAAATCCACATCGCCTTCCTTCTCCTTCTCTTCAGAGCTCTTCCTACCCATAGCACGAGTCAAGGCACAAGATGGAAAGATACCCGGAATCTCCTGCTCTAGCTGTGTAGTGTTATTTTCCATACTGGGCTTTTCAACCAATATTGCGTTACCAGAAACTCGACCCCCGGCCAAATAATTCCCGATAATAAAAGAGATTCCCTCTACAGGAAGAGTGGCTTCTAACCTCACAATGACCGATCCTGACACCAACTCAGACTCTAAATGGATGACATGAAGAGGAGCTTTAACATAGCCACCAACTCCCTGTAACAGAACACTAACACCAGTTGCCGTCTTCTCTGACAATGGCAAAATGCCTTCAAGCATCAAAGATTGATGTGCTCCTGTGTCCCTCAACACCCTAACAGGTCTCTGGTTAGTCAAGTCTCCATCCAGTGACACAAACCCCTCTGAAATAAAAGGTTTGTAACCCTCTTGAACAAGGTCGTTCTGTGATGCCGTAACTTTGGCATGGGAACCTTCACAAGGCACTATCCTCCAAGGACGATTTCTCGCATTTGCCAATGCATTCGGAGTTGTACTAGTCTGACTCCGCTCCTGATTTTTCCTTTTCAGGGCGTAACATTGGGACATCAAATGCCCAGGTTTATTGCAAAAAGCGCAAGTAGGCCCGGAGGAAAAACTCGTGGTCTGCCTCGGGCCCCCCGGAAGATAAGTCTGTCTTGGAACTGTAGTCTTCTGATCCCTAAAAGTCGCGGTATCAGATTTGTCCCCATATTCATCTCTAGGCTGCCTCCATGAATATTTGTTCTCCGCACCTGATTTACCATAACTCCCCTGGTTAACTCTAGGTGGGAAGTTAGGTTTGTGGAACCCCATCCTGTGTGTCAAGGCATAGTCATCTGCCACGGTTGCTGCCTCATACAACTCTGGTACTTTCTTTTCATCCAGATGTACTTTAATGTCCACGTGGACACACTGTTTGAATTCCTCCACCAAGATCAATTGTCGTAACAGGTTGAAGTCTTTCCCAATCTCCTTTGAGTCACACCACCTATCAAACATGGTTTCCTTCATTCTGGTAAACTCCACATGGGTCTCACTCTCCCTCTTCCTGGCATTCCGGCATTTTTGCCGGTAAGCTTCAGGGACCAATTCATAGGCTTTGAGAATGGCTTTCTTCACTTTCTCATAATCTGCACATTGGTCAATCGGTAAAGCCGAATAGATATCTTGAGCTTTACCCACCAAAACACTTTGCACTATCATAGTCCAGGACACCACAGGCCATTTTAGCATGTGAGCCACTTTCTCAAAGTGTAAAAAAAACCTCGCTACCTCCTTTTCATTGAAGGGTGGAACCAGCCTCACATGTCTACCCACCTTCCAGGTGTTCTGACTAGTTGTCGAACTAGCCGGCATGGATACGACTTCTCTCCGTTCTCCCATTAATTCCAGCTCCTTGAGTTTAACTTCCTTCTGATACTCCATGTCACGTTCCTTTAACTCCCATTCGGCTCTCCTTTCCTCTGCTCTTTCCTTTGCTCTTCTTTCTTCTTCAGCTCTGCTTTCCTCGGTTCTTCTCTCCTCGTGTTCTCGTTCCTGTTCTACTCTTCTTTCCTCGAGTTCTCGTTCCTGTTCTACTCTTCTTTCCTCGAGTTCCCTTGCAGCTCTCCTTTCCTCTGCTTTTAACCTTTCCTGGCTCTGCAGTTGCATCTCCATTTTCCGGAGCTCCACATTTTCTTTTCCTCGGGTAACCACTCCAAGGCTACCTCTGTCCATGTTCCTTGTCCCACCAGAGATTCTACCACCAATGTCTGCATCTCTGCTTTCTTCATATTAACTCGGACCTCCAAGTTCAAATGTCTGGCCAATATCAAGAGTTCCGATCTTTTTAACGCTTGGAACTGTGCCTCATTAGGGGACGCCGCAAACTGTTCTGCATCAAACACCATGGTGACTATTAGTTAACACCTGTTAACCTTCACACAAAAATTTTCCAATTTTTTGAAAAATTTGGGAATGTTAGAAATTCCAAATTTGGGAATTTTGGGAATGTTAGGGAATTCGATCCCTTCGATTCACAAGGACCCCAATTTCAATTTGCGCCAATTTCGGACGAGTTCCCAATTTCTCGGACGAGCCCCCAATTTATCGGACAAGCCCCCAATTTCTGTTACGTGATCCTCCCCGACCCCCTGGTCACGGTGTAACTCCCGAGCCCCGAGAGGAGTCACGGCAGAAAAATGTGTTATTCTGTATGTCAAAGATCAATGGAGAAGCCACCGCAATTGTTACTCACAAATAAATATTGTATTAAGATCACACAAGAATAACAGTACAACAATAATAGTATTCAAAAGTACAATCAATATGTTCTATGATGGTACCATCAGTTTTGTAATATATAACTCACTGTGATCCAAGTGAGTGAAAGAAGAACATCCCCAAAGTCTCTTATTCCCGGCTTCAAGACAAAGTTGCTTCGCTCCAGCGATCGCCAGAACGATGTCCAATCGAGACCAGAATCCCATTCGGATGGCAAGAACAGTCCCGCTGCCAAAGCGGGGCAAAGGCGCCCTCAAGGCGACTGGGAAATCCAAAGGCGCCCTCCAGGCGACTGAGAGATCACACCCTCGGGTATGGACGTTCCACAGCTCACAGTAGGCGACATGCAGACTTTCCACTCAAAAGCCACGTCACACACACACCCCAGATCGACGTCTGAAGGCGGTGAAAATGGTCGAAACGAGACGAAACCGTGAGCGAAGCGCAAGTCCTGCGCCAGTCAAAATGGCCAACGGTCCGGTCTCGTGGCGCAACATCACGACGATGTTTCTCTCCTGAATCGATCGCAAAACCTGACATGCAGGTTAATCTGTCACAGCGATAACCACTCTATCGCAGGAATCCCTTTCCTGGGAAACCCGAAAGTTCGCTAGTGACTGTTGTTCGCCAACGTTCGCTCCTGACTGCAAATAGCTCGGCTCCTTCTTGTCCGACTCACTCGCCCTCCTTTTGTCCCTCTTGTCCGCCCGAGTCCGTGACTTGTCCGCCCTCCTTTTCCCCCTCTTCTTCCTCTTCGTCGTCCAGTTCCCGATCCGATTTCCTGTTTCTTTTAACATTAACTTTTTTACCTTTTGAAAACAGTTCATGAACAATAAACCTTTTGAAAACAATAATAGTACATGGAATCAGAAATATTTACAGTGGATGAAAACCACCACAACGGAAGTGACGAATCCGTAACAATATGGTAACCATTATTCTGGGAGCTTGAATAATCTTGCAGATATTTATTGGGGTAGGTTGATGTCCACACATTACTTGATCTCTTTGTTAACTATTTAAAGTGAGCCCTTAGAATACCCGACTCAACACAACCAGAGGGTGCCCCAGGGGGCTCGATTCACTTTAAGTCATTAATTATGTCTAAATTAATGATTATGTTTAAATTATTAATTAATTAATTAATGTACATTCTTATTATAAATATTAATTATTAATTAATTATGTCCTGATTAATGAGGAAATCACAAACCATTTGGAATAGGCAGAGGATTTGGCATTGTTTATCAAGCCATAGTGAAATGATGTTAGGGTCATTTATTTATTGTTGGTATTACAAAAATGTAACCTTTTTGAGCTTAGGTTCACACATTTTAAAGTGCAATTTTTTTCAAATAACAGTTATAGGCATTTCTACCCATCATACAGTTCTGTTTTGTGGAGCTAATGATCTGTAGTGCATCATTGGGAATGCCTGCAAGAAGTACAAGGTCCATGAGATGACATTGCGTGTTTTAAATCTGGTGTCTCTAATGTTTGGCAAGATTCCCGAGCATAAATGCAGTGGATGTTACTCTCAGGGGCCACCCATTTGCCAAGAAAATGTTGCAAAAGCCTGGCAATTGCTCAATGCCAACGCTCTCAAAATACTTACTACATGCATTACTATTGTGTGAGCAAAACTAATCACACCTTGAGGTCATTGAAGACAGGTTGACCATTGCCTCATTCATTACAACCACAGGATGCAGCAACATTTGATCATTCTTTAGAACATTACTACTCGTATAAGGTGCTGTGCCATAGACCACAGCGTAACGTGTTGATATATATATATATATATATATATATATATATATATATATATATATATATACACACACACTAGTGAGGTAGCGGGTGGGAGGCCATAAGCAAACAGACAATGCAGAAACGGTGAATGCTAAAGCATGAAACCAATAAATTCCACATTCCTGTGCCACCTGTAGTCAAACATCAAGCATGGACAGCAGGTTCATGAAGGACTTCCACGAAAAACGTACCCGTTTGAATGGTTCAAGACCCAGTCAATGGTGAATCTGCACATGGCAATCCGCGAATGTCACGCTTAGAAAGTAGAAACTCTCACGGCATTTGGTCATTCATTTGAACTCAATATCTCTATTTTCATTCCAAACAGCATAACTCCAATCACAAATTAAATAGCATTAATATAAAAAATAAGCTTTTAACAACATTCGTGACACAAACAAATATTTAAATCCTGATGTGAAGTTCCGTACGGTTGGGTGAATACAATTACGAATTCAAAATCGTAATTGTATTCACTCAATTCCAAACATCATTCCAATCATAAATTGGTACTTTAACAAAATACTGTTTTAAATGATGGTTGTATTGGGATATTATCAAACCAGCTCATTGTCATCATTTGTTCACTTCCAGATTTGTGGCAGGTTTGTATCGAGTTAATTTCAAAATCATAATTTTATTGAGGAATTTATGAAACTTCCTACCTACCTTACAACATCTCCTGAGACCCCAAAACATTCCACAGGAGGTTTGGCGGGGCTAGCCCAAAAACTGAGGGAGTAGTTTGGGGATGGTCAGACTAACAAACAGACAGCCACTCCTGTTTTATTATATGTATGTATATATATATATATATATATATGAAAATACAGGATTATTTACAGGAAAATACAGGAAAATACAGGCTTACAGGATTATTTTGAGCTGTTAATATGCGGTTGATTTTTGAATTTGGTCGGTAACGTCTCCGTTCACGAGAGCGGTGTGATACGGTTTCATTGGCTGTCCAGCATTGCCCACCCCACTTTGCATATACCCCGCCCACTGTGCATGTAAGGGGATGTTGAGATGATTTTATCACTCTTGAGGAAGATTAACGGAGGCGTGTGGCTTCACATGTTGTTAATCGAAACGTTGAGTCATTGTTTGTTCAATTAAAGGTTGGAGATCTTACCATGGAGTCATTTGGATATACTCCCAACCGCAAATCTTTGCATATATATATATATATATATATATATATATATATATATATATATATATATATATACATACATCTATCTATAATTCCAGTAATCTCTGTACGTTTGTACGTTTGTACGTCTGTACGTCTGTACGTCTGTACGTTTGTCTGTGACCGCTGTTTCTCGACAACTACCGGTCCGATATACTTGAAACTTGCCAGGTATATTGCTGGGGACCCGAGGATGTGCCTTTTCAAGGTTTGAAATTAATCGGACAAGTACTTACCGAGCTATGGCGATTTAGCCGTTCGCCGTTCGCTTTGCCGTTGCGAATGGACCAAACCATTCATGTAAATAGAGGGGGGGGGGGGGGGGGTTCTGTGGTCGTTCGCTTTGGCTTTGCGAATGGACCAAACCATTCATGTAAATAGAGGGGGGGGTTCTGTGGTCGTTCGCTTTGGCTTTGCGAATGGACCAAACCATTCATGTAAATAGAGGGGGGGGGGGGGGGGTTCTGTGGTCGTTGCGAATGGACCAAACCATTCACATCGAATCATCGAATCACATCGAATGGACCAAACCGTTCGCTTTGGACCAAACCATTGCATGTAAATAGAGGGGGGGGGGGGGGGGGGGGGGTTCTGTGGTCGTTGCGAATGGACCAAACCATTCATGTAAATAGAGGGGGGGATATAATTTTAGATATAGATATAGTACGGGCATGCCCTAGTACATGATAAAAGGCAGTGTGTCAGAGTGTGTATGTGTGTGTGTCTCCTGCATAACTGCAAGACCTTAACAACAAGT
This sequence comes from Myxine glutinosa, assembly GCF_964187855.1. Taxonomy (NCBI): domain Eukaryota; kingdom Metazoa; phylum Chordata; class Myxini; order Myxiniformes; family Myxinidae; genus Myxine; species Myxine glutinosa. Next base: position 51,943,661 of record NC_136270.1, read on the forward strand.
GGCCAAAACCTTTGCAGGCATACTAACGGAACTCCAAGCGAGTGCATGGATGAAAACTGGGTATTTGCATAAATTTAAACACCCCTTTTGAAGATAATTTAAAGGGTGCTCATCTCCAAAATTTTTTTTGCCTTATCCGAAGGTGGCGGTGCGCCATCTTAGTCATCTTTTTACAGGCGTCTTAAGCCGTCATTTAGGTCCGGCTTGCTCAATAATGCCTCGACTTGGAACAGGCTGCGATGGTTTCTTCGGATAAAGCACTCAAATTTTTTTGTTTCCACTTTCCTTACTCATATCATCAACTGCCTGATCTTCATACCTATGAATCGCTGTAGATATCACTTTTGTAAGTGCTATACTTTTCAAATTAGGAGCTTGGAGCAATTTTACGTTTTATTTCCAAGGATCGGCCGTCTCAGACTAATTAAAGTACAGTACATAATCAAAATCTGGCTTCGGAATTGGGATCAGATCTCCTGGACTAAATAAGTTTTGAAATCTTGAGTGAATTCCGAAAATTTAAAGGAATCAGCAATTCATATGAGTAAGCTTCAATATATATTTCAGCAAGGCTGTCATCGCTCCTTCTCCATATTTACACAAGAAAATACAAATACAGAATTAATTAGTCAGGAGACGGGGAAATTCCCGAGAGTTTTTTTATATATATTTTTTACTTCTTTTAGAAGTTATTATGTGCACATATACTTTAAATAAGGGCCCCTGTCTCGTGCGCTCCTGCTGGGACGTTGGTGAGTCGTGCAATCGTGGGTGTGGCAATCATGGTGGCTGTGTGCGTTGAGCTGTGAGTGCTGTGTTGTGTTGTGTTGAGCTGTGAGTGTTGTGTTGTGTTGAGCTGTGAGTGCTGTGTTGTGTTGAACTGTGAGTACTGTACTGTGTTGTCGTCTTTCCTATCTCCATTTCGCTCCCTTTGTGTCTTGTACGTGTTTGTGGAGTTTTCCCCGTGTTTTCCTTTCTTTGTCGAGACAAGAGAGAGCAGCTATTTGGAGGCATTGGCGGAAGGCCTTTCCCCGTTCTGACTTCTGAGCGTTGGTTATCGCGATAAAATTTGTTTTCGTTTTTTTTTCCTCTTCGTCGTTAATCCGGCATCTTACCGGAGTATAGACGTTCCACTTTAAATCATGTTTATTTTCTTTCGCTTGGTTTAATTATTACTACCTTTTCTTTTTAATCTCCTCAACCCGAGTTCGGGTAAAACGGAGTTCCTTTGTTTTAGTCATGGCGACGACTCGTTCGCAGCGAGACGCTGCGTTGGAATCGTTAACCCGCAAACATGCTCTGGTCTGTGTCCCTCCTGAAGGGATTCCGACCGAAGAGATCGTCTTGGCGGTTGGAGAGGTTATCGGAATCGAACATGTACGTGCTGCGTCACGTATGAACCAGAAGGTCGTGGTCTTCGTTGCGGATGAGCATCTAGTTCACGATGTCGTGAGTTCCGGGTTAACCACAGGGTGGTCACTTTGTTATGGCCTCCCCGATGGATGTCCCTGCAATGAAAATAATCGTTTCAAATTGTCCTCCGTGTCCAATGAAAAACTCGTGTCGGTTTTGTCTCGATATGGTACAATCGTTTCGAGAATCTCGATGATCCCCCTCAGGTGCCGCCATGAAAAAGCGAAGCACGTGATGAGCTTTCGACCGCAGCTCCACATGGTTCTTCCAGACCGCGGGGATGATACGGGTTTAAAGATTTCATTTAAGATTAAAATTGATGACCGTGATTATCAAATGTACGCTTCATCAGCGACATTAACATGTTTTCTCTGTGGGGCTTTTTGGCATTTAAAGAGATTCTGTCCTAAAGCTGCTCGTTCAAAGTGTGGGGAATCAGGCCACGTTGATCAAGATTGTAAAACGGTTAACAACCCACTACCTCGTGTGGTGGAGGAGGTGACACCCAGTCTCTCAAATGTTTCCGCTGACACTGTGTCCTTACAGAGTGAGGAGGGTTTTGTGAATGTGGCAAAAAAACGTAGAGCCTCCGCTCCTCGTGGCTCCACTAGTGCCCCCAAAGTAGTTGTACTGGGCACGAGTGGTGCAGTAGCTGAGGAACCTCAATGTAGTGAAAAAAATGGATTACCCTCCAATGATATTTTAATCCAAAGTGCCCGAGGTGGTACGGTTCCATCAAATAGTTGTACAAATGAAGGGTCTATTTATTTATTGATGAGACGTTGGTTGAATGTAAGGAGATATCACCATCATCATCATCATCATCATCATCATCATCCATCATCATCACTGCCTGAGCCTCAACAAAATAGTGCGTCAATCCTTCCCAATGTTAAAGGGGAACGGACATGAGTATACACATCAAATGCTTAAGATTAATTAATTGTAGCAACAAAAAAGATTAAGTTTGGCGCAAAAATTGTTGCTCTAGCATGCGTGAATCGTGAGATATCCGAGTTTTAAAATGCCAATAGCAGACGATTTCTCTCGCGCCGGCCAGCATCTGGTGATGACTATCATCATCATCATCGTGACGTCATCGGAGGAAGCTGATGTGACTGCGCAATAGTAAACTAGAACGGGCACTCGGTAGAGCGCATACCTTCGCCGCAGCTACTGTTCTGTACTTGGCATGGGAGTGTAGGGAACAGAACAACAAAAATACGATTTTGACCTTTTCGTGACCTTGACCTTGACCTTTGACCCGATTGCTCCCAAAATCTAATCAAATGTGTCCCGTATAATAACCAATCATCCCACCAAATTTCATGCAATTCGGTTGAATACTTTTTGAGTTATGCGAATAACATACACACACACATACAGACATACAAATAAATACACAGCGATCAAAACATAACCTTCCGCTTTTGCGAAGGTAACAATGGCAGACACCGACTCCAATAGTTGCGTAAGTCTGGATATCAGCGATATTTCTGACCAATCTGATGCGGAAAATGAAGAGAAAGTTAATAATCTTGGGGAATCACACTCGATTCTCCCATACAGATTCGAACCAATACCGTCCAGAGAGTGAAGAAGAGAAATCGTCGGACACAGACACAATGGCGATCGATTTTGATCTCGGGCGCCTCCAAAATACCGAATGATATTCATTTTTATGTCTCTTTTTTAATTGAAAAAGTTTCTTTTTCCGGTCAATGGAATACATAACTAATATTTAATTAATGTTCGGTGCCGTGAGGCAAGAAATGGATAGAACATGTTAATTGTGTGCAGTATGAATGAATGAATGAATGATCGTTTTAAGGCCATTTTCCCTGCTAGAGCGGGGGTTAGCCTTGCGGGCCCCATGACAATCATGGTTCCCTGTTTGAGGCAATGTTTTTATGGCCGGATGCCCTTCCTGACGCCAACCCGTGGTCACGCTCTTACGCTGCGCAGGGATACGGTGTACCTGTTCTAAACCGGGGTACACACCGGGATCATTCATCCCAGCAAGCTGGTACTCAATTTGCCGACCTCGGAAGGATGACAGGCTGAGTCAACCCCCTGGCGTTAATTCAGCGATCGACCGGGATTCGAACCCAAGATCCTAGGATCCCAAGCCGGCACCCTGACCGCTAAGCCTGACCTTACGCCTGACCTGACGGCACCCTGACCGCCAGGCTGTGCAGTACATGGTTTAATATTATTCGGCATGTATACTGTTGCATATTAACATTTAAAATGACAATAAGCTGCAGTATGTGGTATCTGAGCTTGTAGAACCAGAATTTTTTAAAATCCTTGCACAGTAAAGAAAAGTGCATAATCCTCTGAGAAAAACACCTGTTCATGCACTTATTTCAGAAGTTTTCTAATTCCAGATAGATTACAGTGCCTTCAGAAAGCATTCACACCCCTTGACTTCTTCACATTTTGTTGTTACACCCAGAATTTAAAATGGACTAAATTTAGATTTTTTTTTTTTGTCAATGATGTACACATAGTCGTGGCCAAAAATATTGGCACCTTTGCACTTTTTTCAAATAACTCACAATTTTCTGTAAAAATAAGTTGAAATTGACAAAAGTATTTGGTATCCACAATTCTTTATTTTCCTGTTAATATCACAGAACCTTTGTTTTTGATTCAGAACTTAATATATCCTTCAAAATCAGGAATTTAAAAGAAATGGCCTTGACAAAATTATTGACACCCGAGACTTAATATTTGGTAGCATGGACTTTGGACAAAATAACTGCAGTCAAGCGCTTCCTATAGCCATGAATGAGCTACGTCCACCTCTATCCTGGCAGTTTGGCCCACTCTTCTTGTGAAAACTGCTCCAGTTCTCCCAGATTTGAAGGGTGCCTTCTCCCAACTGCTGTTTTCAGATCTTCCCATAGGCGCACAATGGGATTTAGATCTGGACTCATTGCTGGCCACTTCAGAACAGTCCAGCGTTTTGTCATGAACCATTCCTGGGTGCTTTTTGAAGTGTGTTTGGGGTCATCGTCCTTCTGCAAGACCCATGACCATCGACGGAGACACAGATTTCTGACACTGGGTTGAACATTGCGCTCCAAAATGCCTTGGTGATCTCCTGATCTCCTGATTTCATGATGCCATGCACACATTCAAGGCACCCAGTGCCAGAGGCAGCACAGGAACTACAAAACATCACTGAACCACCTCCATGTTTGACTGTAGGGAAAGTGTTATTTTCGTTAAAGGTTTCATTTTGTTTTCTGCAAACATGGAGATGATGTGTTGCCAAAAAGCTCGAATGTGGTCTCATCTGTCCATAGGACATTCTCCCAGAAGGATTTTGGCTTGTTCAGATGTGTTTTGGCAAACTAAAGTCAGACTTTCTTAGCAGTGGGGTCCTACTGGGTCTCCTACCATAGAACCCCGTTTCATTGAGTTAGCGACAGATTGTGCAAGTTGAAACTGTCATACCTTGTGTCTGATGGTCAGCTTGAATCTGTTTGGCAGTTGATCGAGGTGCTTTCTCCCCCATTCAAACAATTCCTCACTGCAATCTTCGATCATGTTTTCCCTTGCCGCCACGTCCAGTGAGGTCGGCTATCGTGTAATGGGCCTTAAACTTCCTGATAACATTGTGCACAGTGGACACAGGAACATCAAGGTCTCTGGAGATGGACTTGTAGACTTGAGATTGTCCATGCTTGGCTACAATCTTGTGTCTGACCTCCTCAGACAATTCTCTGGTTTTATTTCTTTTCTCCATGCTCATTGTAGTACTCAGTGACACAAAACAGCAGAATGACTCCTTTTCTCTGTTCAAACTGGTTGAATGAGTGATTTTTATATTGCAGGTACCTGCATCTCCCCACAGGTGAGTTCAATTCCAAAGTAAAGGAGAATCACCTGATTGAAATCTAATTATTTCTAACAACTTCTAAAAGGTGCCAATAATATTTTCCGGCCCATTTTAGGATTTCTGTGTGGAATAAGCTTAGATTTTGTCTTTTTTTTCAGCTCTTTTTGTTTGTTCCACTGCAAACTAAAGAAATACATATGTGGATACCAAAATATATTTTTAAGTTCAACAATTTTCTTGAAGAAATGGTGCATTATTTGAAAAACGTGCAAGGGTGCCAATATTTTTAGCCACGACTGTAATATCCCATAATGTCAAAGTGGAATTTTTATTAAAGAAATGTTTACAAAATAATTAAAAATGAACACCTGAAATGTCTTGAGTCAATAAGTATTCAACCCCTTTGCGATGACACTCCAAATTGAGCTTAGGTACATCCAATTTCCTTTGATCATCCTTGAGATGTCTCTACAACTTGATTGGAGTTCACCTGTGGTCAATTCAATTGATTGGACATGATTTAGAAAGAAACACACCTTTCTATATAAGGTCCCACTGTTGACAGTGCGGGTCAGAGCAGAAACTCTACCATGAAGTCCAAATAACTGTCCATATAACTCAGATAGAATAATTGTAAGAGGCATAGATCTGGGGAAGGGTAAAAAAACGATTTCTGGAGGGTTAAAGGTTCCCAAGAGCACAGTGAGCTCCATCATTAGGAAATGGAAAGAATATGGAACTACCCAGATTCTTCCTCGAGCTGGCCATCTGACCAAACGGAGCAACCAGGCAAGAATGACCTTGGTCAGGAAGGTGATTAAGAACCCAAAAAGTACCCACTCATCATCAAACTATATATACCACTTTGACCGAACTACAGAGTTCTTTGGCTGAGATGGGCGAACCTGCCGGAAGGGCAACAGTCTCTGTAGCACTCCACAAATCTCGGCTTTATGGGAGAGTGGTCAGACGGAAGCCACTCCTGAGAAAAAGGCACATGACAGCACTTCTGGAGTTTGCAAAAAGATACATGAAAGACTTTTCGAGCATTAGGCAAAATATTCTGTGGTCTGATGAGATGAAAATTGAACTCTTTGGCCTGAATGCAAAGCGCTACATTTGGTGGTCATCCATCGAACACCATCCCTAATGTGAAGCATGGTGATGACAGCATCATGTTATGGGGATGCTTTTCAGCTGCAGGGACTGGGAGACTTGTAAGGAAAGGGAACAATGAATGGAAGCAAATACAGGCAAATCCTTGAGGAGAACCTGCTTCAGAGTGCAAAATACTTTAGACTGCGGCAAAGATTTACATTCCAACAGGACAACAACCCCAAGCATACAGTCAAAGCAATGCTGGAATGGTTTCAGAACAAGAATGCTGAAGTCCTTGAGTGGCCCAGTAAAAGCCCAGACTTGAATACCATTGAGAATCTGTGGAAAGACTTGAAGATTGCTGTTCACCGATGCTCCCCATCCAACTTGACAGAGCTTGAGCAAATCTGCAAGGAAGAATGGGAGAAACTCTGCAAAACCAGATGTGCAATGCTAATACAGAAATACCCAAGAAGACTCAAAGCTGTAATTGCTGCCAAAGAAGATGCTACGAAGTATTGACTCAGAGTTGTATACTTAAATGCAAATTAGATATTTCTGTATTTCATTTTTAATTAGTTTGTAAAGATTTCTTAAAAAAAAAAAAAAAAATCCACTTTGACATTATCGGGTATTAAGTGTAGATCATTGACCAAAAAATATCGTTTTTATCCATTTTATATTCCGGCTGTAACGCAACAAAATGTGAAAAAAGTCAAGGGGTGTGAATACTTTCCGAAGGCACTATGTATTACATTCAATCAGTAAAGATAGTGCATATTGCAAAGGATGTTGCCAAGAGACAATATGTTGCCCATCGAAATAAAAATGTGTTAACTTTGTTATCTACTTTATTGACCAACCACATTACCTTTTATATCTTTCTCGTAAGATGCAGTAAGGTTAATGCTGGGTGTTCTTGCTGTCAATAACATTGCGCAGCAGGTCGGGTTAAACATAGTTGGGGTATTAATGAAGCCGAGCAAAACCATGAAGCCTCGGCCTCACCTCCCTCTCACTCCCACTCCCACAATCAACTTTCAATCTTCCCTTTTCTGCACCTCCTTTCAAATTCCCATGATCCCATTTCCTTTACCCCTCTTCTGCACCTTAATTAAGCCATACAGTATATTCGTGCTTGGCACATCTTGCTTCATCCCAGGTGAAGGCCACATTAACCGTGCAGTCATATACTTTTGGCCTGAGGCTTTAGTTTTAGGCACAATCTCAAGGAAGTTGTTCTTATGTGGGTTTAATTGTGCAACTTAATAAATCAGTTAGTTGTGCATGACAAAGCAGTCTATCATTTCAGGTATGAATGTTCAAGCCCTCGGAGGACACAGCTCTCAACCGCACCTTAAAAATAGGGCCAATGCCCCTGGGCTCATTTGGTAGAGCTTAATGAGCACAGATTTCGATGTGGTCAATACATCGTAGTTAGGCATCAGATATGAAGATTGTAGCCAAGTTTCATCAAAATTGGGTGTTTGGTTCAAGCGATAATGACTGAAGTTTTTACAGACTCACTCACTCACTGACTTACCTATGGACACTGCTAGATCGCATAAGCTCACACATGACTAAAGTCCAAGTGATCTAAAAAGGCAAATGTAGATTTTACATCTAACTCAATAACTAACTAAATAAATAAAGGTTGTAGAAAAGTAAAAGACATATAAATAAATTTTAAAAATTAAGATGTTGTGCATAGCAGTATACATGCAAAATCCAAATAAACAATAGTTGCCATGGAAACAGCAATTTGGCAAATTAGACCGATGAAATGACTTATTTACTTTATTGACCTATTCGGGAGATAGGGCCAAAAACGATACATAGCAGGATATCTCAAAAAGTTGTGGACGGATTCGGACGAAATTTGGCAGTGATGTAACGTATGTCACAAGGACTAAATGATTAGATTTTGGTGAAGATTCGGATCTGGCTGCGATAATTTTTAAAAGTGATTCTTCACAATTGGGAGATGGGGCCAAAAACGATACATAGCAGGATATCTCAAAAAGTTGTGGATGGATTTGGACGAACCTTGGTGGACTGGTTGGGTGTCTGACAAGAACGATTAGATTAGATTTTGGTGAAGATCTGAATGTGGATTGGAATATGAGAATTATTTAATTTTTAAGTGATTCTTCACCATTGTGAGATAGGGCCAAAAACGATACATAGCCGGATATCTCAAAAAGTTATGGTTGGATTTAGACGAAACTTGGTGGACTGGTTGGGTGTCTGACAAGGACGATTAGATTCGATTTTGGTGAAGATCTGAATATGGATTCAGATATGGGAATTATTTAATTTTTAAAGTGATTCTTCACCATTGGGAGATAAGGCCAAAAACGATCTAAAATTCTAAAATTTGACCGATGAAATGTTTTACATTGTTAATTGTTATCCATAAAAAATTTGGTTGATATATTTTTCAAATTGCAGTCTAATCGGTGTTTTACATGTTTCCGATTGCCTTGACTCCCCCCTTACCTCTGGTCTCGGTGGACCTCTGAACCCTGAGAGGGTCCCCGGCAGAAAGATGTGTTATCCTTGTTTGAAATCCAGCAAATAATGACCCTCAATGGAACCCGCAAATGAAACAGTCAAATCAATAATGCAACCACACCAGGTCATAAACAAACAATCATATATTATAAATCACACACAAAGAGCCATACAACAGTGGGGGCAATCACCCCTACTTTCATATCTTACGATGATATCCTTGTCAAGCCCCTTAACCCCACACTCACGGCACCTCCCCCAATGTCTCTGCACCCCTCCAAGGCGAAGTCCCAATGTCTCTGTGCGCTCCCGCAATCGGGGAGTCAAGGCCCGATGGCCAATTGAGGCGTAGACGAGCGAGACGACCCCAAGGTGACGTGCTCAGCACCCAGCAACACAGCTGTGGAAAGGAACCTCACAAAGACGCTCTCCGACGTACATGTGGCGGTTCAATCCGCGAGCCTCCGTATAATTCTCACGTGCCCCTTTCTGGCACAGCCGCCCCCGGCAAACCACCGGGGAAATAATGCCCAGCCGACACGACAAAAGCCTGTTCACTGCAGGTTGCTCGCATGGCGAAGATGGCGGACGGCTTTCGCTCCAACCCGGACTTTGAGGCCCCAGATCCTCCGGAACCTCAATGAGAATACCCGACGACACAGGCTCCACGCACTCCGGCGATATTTCTTATCGCCCGAACTTCCCTTCAAGGACGCCAAGTTCACTCGCACTGTACGTCGAACGCTCGGGCCGGAGCTTCAACAACCATGTGTCTTTTCGATCTCCTCCCGCCTCTTTTCTTCACTCCACCTCTTCCGGTCACGATCTGGCTTTCCGGCCTCATTTTACCAGGAGCGCTTTTAAATCTTTTAACCACAACATCCCTTTCCCTTAAGTCACAACAAGCATAATATCTAGAAACCAACAATGATAACAACAACCATAATGAGGGCCGCATCCGCAACAGCACACCCGGCATATACAAATGAGCCACAACACAAGAGCGGGTTCACAAGCAAGTTCACACGGTCAGTAGCGAGTGTGTCCACATTGTGCATTGATGCAGGCCCGGCACCTTCGCCTCATTGAGGCCACAAAATGTCGATGAAAGTCCTGGGGAAGATCATTCCATATCCGAGGAAGGATTTGGTGGAGTTCCTGCAGCGTTGTTGGAGGATTTGGATGACGTCGTAAACGTCGCTCAATTCCATCCCAGACGTGTTCAATGGGTGACAAATCAGGGAATCTTGCGGGCCAGGGTAACACATTAACATTGTTCTGATTAAGATACAGCTGTACAACTCGAGCAACGTGTGGTCTGCTCCACTGGAGACGTCGATGTTCTGGCGTCAGAAATGGCCGTCGGGCTGGGCGTCTTGCACGGATGCCGCAGACGCGTAGACGTCGTCGAACTGATCTCGCAGATACACCTCTGTTGCCAGGTATGGTACGGGCTGTAAGGGTTGCTGGCTGGAACCTGTGTCGGAGGTGCGTGGTTCGAATCCATCGGTCTTGACGTGGGGTCGTTACTGGTGGGCGGCCACTACGGGGACGGTCTATACCTTGATTGTTTTGCTGAAAACGGCGCCTTAAGTGCCAAATGCTGCTTCTGCTGGACATGCTGCTTCTGCTGTCTCAACAATGGATGGAGGTCCTCAATGCCAAACAGGAAATTAGAGCTGTCTCCCTTGACATATCACGTGCCTTCGACACGGTCTGGCACCCCGCTCTGCTCACCAAACTCTCCTCCTTTGGTATCCATGGAAATCTCCACGCATGGCTGGCGGACTTCCTCTCTAGTCGTCGTCAACGTGTGGCCCTGAATGGGTTTCTCTCATCTCCTCTTCCTGTTCAGGCTGGAGTTCCTCAAGGCAGTGTTCTGGGCCCCGTGCTTTTTCTGGTCTTCATCAATGATCTCTCTGACTCTCTTGAAAATCCTCTCTATCTCTTTGCTGATGACTCCACTCTCTGCCGCTCCATGCCTCTTCCCTCAGTTCGGCAGTCTGCAGCCTCCTCACTCTCTGAAGACCTGGACAAAATCACAGACTGGTCAAACAAGTGGAACATGTCTTTCAATCCTGACAAATCTCACACTCTTACTATGTCTCTCCGAAAAGATCGACTGGACAACCCTCCCATCTACTTTCTCAACAATCCTCTCCAAGAAGTTCTGTCGCTCAAGCTTTTGGGTCTCACTATCTGCCATGATCTTTCTTGGGAAAACCACATTTCCAAGCTGGCCTCCAAAGCCAGTCGCCGACTGGGCATCCTCCGTCGTGCGAAGTCCTTCCTCGGCACACCTGAGCTCCTCACCACATACAAGGCTTTCATCCGCAGCTCAATGGAATACTGTTCTCCCCTATGGGCCGGTGCTCCTGCCTCACACCTAGCTCGGCTTCACGCTGTTGAAACCAAAGCTTTCAGAATTATTGGAATCTCCCACGATGAAGCTATCTCTGAGGGCCTTTCACTCACTCACCGCAGGCAGGTAGGTGGTCTTTCTGTCTTCTACCGACTCCTCTCCGGCCTTGCACCCCCAGCTCTCTCTGTGCTCTGTCCCCCAAATATTCCTACAGGTCGCACAAGATCTGCCAGCAACCCTCTGATGGTTAAACTGCCGAAATCTCGGCTCTCTGCTCACCTTCACTCCTTCATTCCTCTTTTCTCCCGCCTCTGGAACAAACTCCCTCACTCCCTTCAATCCCACTCCTCCCTCCAGGTCTTTAAAACAGCTGTTCACCACCATCTCTTATCTTCCCCCATCCAAAACCTTGATCTTTTCTACCTCCGCTAATTCACCCCAGATCCACCTTGTTTGAAATTCCAACTTCTTTCCTGGAAGTCCTGGCAGTGTCCATATGTTTTATACCTCTCCCACCGCCCCCTTCCCATGCCCCCCCCCCCAAAGCCCTCGCCCTCTCTCAGATCTCTCGATGTCTCCATGTCTCTCGGTCCCTGCTCTCAAATGTTGTGTTTGTGTCCTTCCCCCTCTCTCCCCATCTTGTCTACCGCTCCCGATGTTATATGTTTTATGTGTCGGTTTGTCTTTCTGTGTGATAATGTTCGCTCTTTCACGAGCCTCGATCTTGTATACAAAAAAAAAATAAAAAAATAAAAAAATGGTGTTTCTTTGGACGTTGAATCGACGAGCAATCTCACGCTGCGAGGTACCAGACTGAAGCATACCTATAGCTCTCCATCTGTCATTTTCCCCGAGGCGTGGCATGTCGAACTTGTTCCAGAACGATGAATAGAGGTGTTTTTCTGACTTCTGCACTTCTTAAGACCGCATTGAGTGGAAATGATAAGCATCTGGTTGTCTGGCCTTTTAAAGTGAACATTGTTGGCCATTTTTCTCGAATATGTCATGCTTCTTGCAAATTTCGTGCAATTCGAACAACTGCTTGGTTGCGTTTCTTCGACCATTTTAACACTTTGTCTGGTTCAAATCCAAAAATTCATTCACAAGATTACCAATGAAAAAATTCCATGTCACAATAACTTTTGCCTCTGAGTATATATGTTGGAACCCATCTGTGGATCGGTCCCATCGGCCGATGGGTCTGCGCCATCTGCGGATGTGTTGTTCACCTTGAAGGAATGTGTTGACAGAATGGTGCTCTTCAATCAGGTACACAGTCATTGGAATTACATGTGGTAGGAATTTAACAGAGATGATTTTAAAATGTTTTATTATCTATTTCTACCCATCTATTTATACATTTTGTCAATACATTTTGTAATTAACAGATACATGGCAGTTTTAGTAAAGCTTTACATAACATACTCAACATTCATACAAAACATTAGGTGTTCTTCTGATAATGGCGGAGGGGAATGGTGGCAGGGTAGAGAGTGGCAGGTGCTGATGAAGGTGATGGCGAGGGTCACGAGGTCACAAACCACATGTCACGGACTGCTTTATAAACATTTATGACATCAATTGCTTATTTTTAGGTTCAAATAAACATACTCATCCACCATTGATGCATACACATTCCTTCAAGGTGAACAACACATCCGCAGATGGCGCAGACCCATCGGCCGATGGGTCTGCATTGTCATTTCTCGTGCATCCACAGATGGGTCAGACCCATCGGCCGATGGGACCGATCCACAGATGGGTTCCAACATATATATATATATACAAAATAAAGTCTCTAAGAAAACAAAAGTTAATTGTTGTGTGATTTGTCAGCTTTCTTGGTTGATGTGGAATTGAATATTGCAAGTAAAAACAATGACCCAGTAATGTCAGAACTGGTAATGAATGATTATTATCAAAGTCCTGTTAGTATGGCCGCCATACTATGTACATTGGAACACATTTCCAGTGTTCACACTTATAGTCATAAGATGCAACATTTGGACGAGTTTGGCACCCGAGCCAGGCAAAGGATGCGATTGCTTTACAGAGGCTTAGCAAACATGACGTCATACATGGCAACAAGCAGCAAACTTGTGTTGCAGGTCGTTTCCCTCGGGAGCTTGAGCACACGCTACTCCCAAGTCAGCACGAGCTGAGCAGTGCACTATGGACGATCATTCTGTCCTTGCCCACCTTGCTCGGAGCACTCGCTGACCTCGTGCTGGGAGGCGCCGGCTCAATCGATCGCGACGCCTGAGCAAAATTGGCGGACGGACGGCGGAGGCCTCCCTTTGGATTCGCCGGGCTACCCGCCAAGTGCCGCGGTGTTGTATTCATTTGGGGACTTCCTGCCATCCGTTGCTACGCCGTCGACACTTGCCCATCACCGCCGGGACAGTATGAGTAGTGATGGCAAAAGTCAGGGGGTCACGGAGCCGCAAAGCCCCAGACTTGAGCGGAGCAGCACCTCATCACAGCTGGTGAGTTTTCGCTTCTCTTCTCAACAAAGTCAACACCACAATTCACTCCACTGCTGCCATGACCTATTCATTGTGGGTTGCCACTGTATAATCAGACCTGGATTTAGAGTTTATATTTATTTTTGCCTTTGCTTTTTCCACAATAGCTACGGATAATGGCAATGTATGTGACGTAACAGGACACATGGATGATGTACAGGTATATGGACCAGAATAGTAGTGTGTTCAGGTAATTATGGTATTTTTGTTCCGAATGTGCTCAACGAGTACCGTTCTCGTTACCTCCGCCATCAAAGGTGGATGGAGGTTACGTTTTCACCCCTGTCTGTTTGTATGTCTGTCTGTCTGTCTGTTTGTATGTATGTCTGTGAACAAGATATCAAAATGTTGTGGACGGATTCGGACGAAATTTGGCAGAGATGTGTCACAATGACGAAATGATTGGATTTTGGTGAAGATCCGGATCCGGCTACTAGAATTTTTTGAGTGATTCTTCACTATTGGGATATAGGGCCAAAAACTATACATAGCAGGATATCTCAAAGTTGTGGACGGATTTGGACGACACTTGGTGGACCGGTTGGGTGTCTGACAAGGAAGAATTGATTCGATTTTGGTGAAGATCTGAATATGGATTCGGATATGACAATTATTTAATTTTTCAAATGATTCTTCACCAATGGGGGATAGGGCCAAAACGATACATTGCAGGATATCTCAAAAGGTTATGGATGGATTTTGACGAAATTTGTTGGACAGGTTGTGTGTGTGACAAGGAAGAATCGATTCGATTTTGGTGAAGATCTGAATATGGATTCGGATATGACAATTATTTAATTTTTCAAATGATTCTTCACCAATGGGGGATAGGGCCAAAACGATACATTGCAGGATATCTCAAAAGGTTATGGATGGATTTTGACGAAATTTGTTGGACAGGTTGTGTGTGTGACAAGGAAGAATCGATTCGATTTTGGTGAAGATCTGAATATGGATTCGGATATGAGAATTATTTAATTTTTCAAATGATTCTTCACCAATGGGGGATAGGGCCAAAACGATAAATTGCAGGATATCTCAAAAGGTTATGGATGGATTCAGACGAAATTTGTTGGACAGGTTGTGTGTGGCAAGGAAGAATCGATTCGATTTTGGTGAAGATCTGAATATGGATTCGGATATGAGAATTATTTAATTTTTCAAATGGTTCTTCACCAATGGGAGATAGGGCCAAAAACGATACATTGCGGGATATCTCAAAAGGTTATGGATGGATTCGGACGAAATTTGGACAGGTTGGGTGTATGCCAAGGTTAATGGACGAAGTGTCAGTAACTGAGCAGCAAGATGGGTATAAAATGTGTATCAGATTGGCTTGTGATGCCCAAAATGACAGTTTATGAAATGGATTGCCTCGTTACCAAATGAATCCCCTTTCTAACTCAACTGGGTAGTTTTTTTTAGAATGCTCAAAACCAATTATGGACAGATTACTAACAGTGGAGTTTGTCCTTCCAGATATTACCCACTAATTGTCTTTTGCACGTTTTTCAGAGTTAATTTCCGATGAATCTCCATTCTTTAGGGGTCTCCAGGACTCTTTCAGATGCATACCCAGATTGTCCATGCCGGATTCCTTCTTTTCGATCGTTGCAAGTGAACTTAAGGAAACGTTACATTCGTTTCAATTACAATGCTGTTGTGTTTGATGCGAACAATTTGAAATCAATGTTGGAAGGAAACTGCTTTAACTAATTATTTAATTGTACAAGCAAGGAAAAGCTATTTAGAAAATGACAAAATAAAAAAAATAGAGGATCTGCTAAAGAATGCAACCTTATACTTTATTTAAAAGCTTCGTGTTTCCAAACATTAAACTTTCATTAGCTTCTCCCCCGTACAGAAGGTGTGTGTGTGTGTGTGTGTGTGTGTGTGTGTGTGTGTGTGTGTGTGTGTGTGTGTGTGTGTGTGTGTGTGTGTGTGTGTGTGTGTGTGTGTGTGTGTGTGTGTGTGTGTGTGTGTGTGTGTGTGTGTGTGTGTGTCTGTCCTGTAACGTTTTTTTTTTACCATTTGAGTTTTGTCATCAAATTTTCAACAAAGCTTTATTATGAGAATATGGAGAAGACCAATTGAAAAATTGATCAAAAGGTCAAAGGTCAGCATCACATAATATATATTTTCATCCAATTGACCTAAGAACCTATTGACCTAATTGACCTAATAATAGGCTAACCCCCGCTCTAGCGGGGAAAATGGCCTTAAAACGATCAATCATTCATTTCATTCATTCAATTGACCTGAATTTTTTATTTGCCATTTGAGATTTGTCATCAATTTTTCAACAGAGCTTTACCATGAGAATATGGAGAAGACAAATTGAAGAATTGGTCAAAAGGTCAAATGTCAACCTCACATAAAATCACCAGTTTACATTAAATACTTTTTTTTAATGTTAAAAATGTGCACATTGGATCACTGAATTGATTCACAAATCAAAACCTAGAAGCCAATTGTTGTTTTTGATCAAAAGGTGAAATGTCACAGATGCATAAAATCATCAATTTTCATCTGATGGACTAGAAATTTCTGCAGGGTTTGCATATTGGGTCACTGAAGCCTATTGCGTTTGAGGTCAAAAGATCAAGGTCCCCTAAAATCGTCAGTTTCTTTCAGCTGTTTTCAGAATATTTAGCATATGGATGAAGAGGTCTGAATACAAAGCGTACGCGGATGATGGGATTTGCATTTTCAGATGCTTTCTAGTTTTATTTTTTATAACCACGGGAATATCATCAGAATTTCAACCAAATATGGACAGTTTGTTAATGTCCTTTGAAAGGGGCTTGAGCTGCGGGAGTGGAGTCGCGACTGGGTTGTTTGGTTGAGGAAAATTGGCTGAAACATTTGTCTGAAGAGCAAGTATATTCGTCCTAAAGACCTAAAATGCTCTTATGCAGGACACCAGCATCAAGAGAGAGAGATCACGAGACAGAATGTCATCAAGAGCATCCTGTTGTTTCTGTTCCCAGAGAGGAATCTGTTAACCATTCAATTCATTCCCGTACTCTGGTCGGCTCAGCGCACTCCCACTCATCGTCCCAGCGCACCTGGTCACAGCAACGCACACGATCGCACCTCCTGTCTGCAAACCCTGGCTAAATCACCTGAGTTCATCCCCACCGTACAAAGCAACATCAAGCTCACCCTGTTCAATAACCGGTCCCTCGACAACAAAAGCCTCATCCTGAACGACTACATTCTGGATAATAAACTGGACTTTCTCTGTCTCACTGAAACCTGGCAACAACCTCTGGACTACTTCTCACTCAACCTCACTACACCCAACGGATATTCTTACACCAATAAACCACGCTCGGAGGGCCGAGGTGGTGGAATTGCCGTAATTCACCGACAAGACCAAGACCAGCCTCATCTCCATCTCTTCTGCTCCATCATTTGAACACCTGGCTTTTAAACTCTCTGGTCACACACAGTCAGTCATGGCTGTCGTCTACCGCCCTCCCAAACCACACCCATCATTCCTGTCTGACTTCTCCTACTTTCTGACCCAGCTCTGTTCCCTCTCCCCCTCAATCCTCCTCCTCGGTGAATTCAATATCCACATGGACTCCACTGACTCCACAATAACCACTGACTTCAATGATTTACTCACCTGCTTTAACCTCACTCAACATGTCAACTTTCCTACCCATAACCGTGGGCACATTCTGGACCTTGTCTGCTCTACTGGATTAATTTTGCACCATCTCTCTGGCTCCGACCTCACCCTCTCTGACCACTTAGCCATCACTATGACCATCAACATCCCCACCCCAGCACCAAGGCATTATCGCACTATCAACTTCCGTAAGCTAAACGCTCTTTCACCTACCTCATTTTCATCCACCCTCTCTGAAAAAATGTCCACTTCTCCCTTCGTTGACCTCCACACCCCTTCTGACCTCACTGACTACTACAACCACACTCTCTCCTCCTGCCTTTACCAGCTTGCGCCTATAAAAACCAAAACGGTTTCTTTCACCCATTCTGCTCCCTGGTTTACCGCTGAACTCCGCCTGATGAAAACTCGTGCTCGCCAACTTGAAAGACTCCGCAATAAAACAGGTCTCACAATTCACTCCCAAGCCTACAAGGACCACCTACAACACTACAAAGATGCCCTCTCCTGCGCCCGCTCTGCCTACTACTCTCAAATTATCCACTCTGGCTCTGGAAACCCAAAAGCACTCTTCTCTACAATAAACAAACTCCTCAGCCCCCTGGACACCACCACCCAGTCATTCACAGTGGACAACTGCATCTCCTTCCTTTCATTCTTCCAAAGCAAAATTGACAACATCTACAGCAGCTTAACCACCACTGCACCCGCTCCTCCTCAAACAACCTGCCCCCCCTTATCCTGCAAACCCCTGTCTCAGTTCTCCCCAGTCTCCCCTACTGACCTCTCTGAACTCCTCATAGGAATGAAAACTGCCACCTGCACTCTTGACCCCATCCCCTCCAGCTTTGTCAAGGCCTCCCTTCCTGCTCTCTCTCCACTTATCACTGCAACAATAAACTCCTCCCTGTCTACAGGCATCGTCCCACCATCCCTCAAAATTGCTGCTGTTATCCCCATTCTGAAAAAACCTGGACTAAACCCTGACACCCTAAACAACTTCAGACCCATCTCCAACCTACCCTTTCTGTCAAAAGTTTTGGAACGCGCTGTAGCCACTCAACTTAAACATCACCTCTCTGCCAATAACCTGTATGAAACATTCAATCCGGATTCCGCTCCAACCACAGTACTGAAACTGCTCTCCTCAAAATCACCAACGACCTTCTCCTCTCCTCTGACGCTGGCAACCTCAACATTCTCATCCTCCTCGACCTCAGCGCTGCCTTTGACACCATCAATCACACCATCCTCCTCACCCAACTTGAAACCACCTTTAACATTACCGGCACTGCCCTCTCTTGGATCAAATCATACCTCTCCGACAGACGCCAGTTCATCTCCATCAATAACTGCAAATCCCCCACTGCTCCCCTCCCCCAAGGTGTCCCCCAAGGTTCAGTTCTTGGCCCCCTCCTCTTCATCCTGTACCTGTCCCCCCTTGGTCACTTAATCCGCCGTCATGGTCTCCAATTCCACTACTTCGCTGATGACATCCAGCTTTTCATCTCCACCAAGTCCATCTCCACCGCCACCCACTCTATCCTGACAAACTGCATCACTGAAATAAAATCCTGGCTTCAAATCAACTTCCTCAAACTTATCTATGATAAATCTGAAATAATCATCATTGGCCCCAAAACGCTCACCAAATCCACCCATAACTTTGCCCTCAACATCGACGGTTTCCCAGTATCCACCTCCCCTCACATCTGGAATCTTGGCATCATCTTTGACCAAACCCTCTCCTTCGACAAATACACGAAACAGATCACAAAGACAGCCTTCTTTCACCTGAAAAACATCGCCCGTCTCCGTCCATCCCTCTCCTCCACAGCTGCAGAAACCCTCATCCACGCCTTCATCACCTCCCGTCTGGACTACTGCAACAGCCTCCTCTATGGTTCACCCTCAATAATCACCAATAAACTCCAATACATTCAGAACTCTGCTGCCCGTCTACTCACCCATTCCCGGACCCGTGACCACATCACCCCCGTCCTTTACAAGCTTCACTGGCTCCCCATCCCCCAGAGAATCCAGTACAAAATCCTCCTCTTGACCTACAAAGCCCTCCATAACCTGGCCCCATCCTACCTGACTGACCTCCTCTCCAGACACACTCCCACCCACAACCTCCGCTCTGCTGGTACCAACCTCCTGATCCCCCCCCCCTCCCCATGCGGACCAAATTCAGATCCTGGGGGGACAGGGCCTTCTCCATCGCTGCTCCCACCCTCTGGAACTCACTACCTCACACCATCAGAGACTCCTCCTCACTCACCACATTCGAAACATCACTCAAGACCCACCTGTTCAACACTGCATTCAACATTTAACCCACAGCATTTAACCCCTGACTATCTCTTCTCCTTCTCCTTCCTTTTGCTTTGATTATTTACCTGTTGATTTTTGTCTTTTTGCACTTGTTTTTTTGTACTCTGTCAAAGCGCCTTTGGGCTTCTTGAAAAGCGCTATATAAAATAAATGTATTATTATTGTTATTATTATTCAAAAAGGGGCACCAGAATACTATTAGCAGACAGCTTGGAAAGCAAGGGTAGGTGCCATATGGTATCAAAAGCTTGAGAGACATCCAAACATTCGACTCTGGTCTCTTATTTGAGATTGAATGCATCCATTCTCCCCTTACCCTCATCGTTACCTGCATTCCATGTTTGTCTGTCTCCATCTACCTTCTCCCTCTGCCATGCTATTGGTGTTTCACCTTTCTCCTGCTGTTTCCTAATGTTATGTTGTGTCCTGATCTGTTCTTTGTCCTTGCTCTTCCATGAGGCTAGACCATGTTGGAAAAAAAAAAAATCATTGTTGGGTTAAAGGAAGAAACATGTCCATGGTAGAATATCTGGGGCAGAAGCCAAATTGTTGATTAGTGATGATGAGTTGGTGAAGTGATAATTATTGAGATCTACAGTAATGACATTCCAGCTTTTTCCTTACGTGGAGAAGGCCATCTGCTCTGCAGTTGATTCAGTGAGAATTCGAACATCTCTTGTGTGAATGGGGGTGACATTGACAACTTTCAGGAGTCTATCTGTCTATCTGAGATCAACCTGGGGAATGGTGAGTTCAGGGGGGGGGGGGGGGGGGGTAGTATGACCTGAACGAGCTGGCACCAATGAATAGGGTATTTTGAAGGAGTTTATCGACCAGGTGCAATAATTTGTAACAACCAGCTACTCTGCACTACTGTAGCCCAAGTTCCAGTATGCAATCACAAACATTACAGGCAGGATGGAAAAAGTGAATGCCCACAAGAAAACTGCATTATTTCCTATTGATGAAATATTAATATTCACGCTTGTCCTTCAATCCCTTTCATAATCTCCAAAATGTGGTTTTTAGCTTACCTGGAACAAAGTTCAAGGGAGCTTATGCGATGGCGCGTCGTCCGTCCATCAGTCCGTCCGTCCGTAAACAATTGAAACTTCTTCTCTGAAACCGCTGATGGGATTGCGATCAAATTTGGCACAAATTATATTTGTTGTGTTGTGACTAAAGTTTGTCCACGGCATTAAAAAAAATCGGGGTCTCAGGGGGTTTACCGCGGGTCAAAGTGGATCCAGGTTTGACTCCCCAAAATAGGTATTTGTTTTCTTCTCAGAAACTACACATGCAATTCTGATGAAACTTGACCACAACCTTAATAACCTGTGTTGTACCAAAGTTCGTTCCTGGCAATTAAAAAATCGTGGTCTATGGGGGGGCTTGCCCCACAAAATAGGTATTTGCTTTTTTTCTCAGAACCTACACACACAATTTCAATGAAACTTCACCACAACCTACATCATCCGTGATATACCAATATTTGTTCAAGGCATTGGAAAAATTGTGGTCTAAAGTTACACAGGCTTGAAACCTTATTATTTCTCACAACTTCTAAAAGGTGCCAATAATATTGTCTGTGCCATTTTAGGATTTCTGTGTGGTATAAGCTAAGATTTAGTAATCTTTTCAGCTTTTTTTGTTTTGTTTCACTGCAAACCAAAGAAATACACATGTGGATACCAAAACATTTTTTAATTTCAACAATTTTCTAGAAGAAATGGTGCATTATTTGAAAAAAGTGTAAGGGTGCCAATATTGTGGCCATGCCATGACTGTACCACCGTTAACTGAACATGCTACTATTATTGCCCATATACTTGTATCATCTATGCACCATTTTATGTCATATACATTGCCATTATCCATAGCGTTATTGATTAATTATTAGGATATTTAACAACCACCTTTGTGCACGTTAAGGCTAAATTGTGTCAATAAAGGTAAATATGAAAAAAAAAATTCACACTATATTCCCCATGGCTCGTCGATCATATGTTCATATGTATGGAATTTTGCATCGATCTCTTAGGTGGTTCTGGAGAGCAAGATTTCTTCACGTTTTTATTTTCAATCCAATATGGCTGCCAGACTACGTGACTGATCATGTCATAAATTGAATTCTTCACTCATAGGTCGTACATCAGATATATGAAGTTTCAGATTTTTTTTACATTTTTTTATTTATACATGGGCTAAGGCTCGTAATAGAGCTTTACATTTACATGCACACACGCATTGAAATACTCTCGCATCCCCTTTGGAATGAGACTAATGATCACCCATTTTAAAGTTTTTCATGTGTATTGAACTAATCGCCAATGTAGTAGCCTCCAGAATACATCACTGACAAACAAAAATGCAAAAGAGATACTGTGTTTTTAAAGTCCTTGCTGCACCATATTGTGCGCAATGTGAGAATTTTCCACCTCGCCCATAATATTTCCATTTTGTAAGGATGAACAAGAGGCCTGCGACACTGTTGAACTGAAGGCTGGGATGAACACTCATGGTCACCTTGAAAATCACAAGGGCTGGCTTTTTAAAAAGCGTAAATGGCCATTGAAGGGTTGGCACAAGGTAAGCCTGGGCCCTTTGCTGAATGGATGTCCATGGAGAATTTAATTTGCCTATGAGACGAACCATTTCTCATCCATGACTTCACCATGATGCACTTACTCTTCTTCTTCTCTAGCTTTGTCCCATTTCCTGATTTATAGTCAGCTAGTATGTCTTAATCAATCAATTACTGTCCTGCTGTTACTCATTCCTTGTTTAACAAGCATTTGATGAAACGGGACTCAAAAAAGTATGAGATGAGGACTCATAAATGAGATGTTTTTGTTTTTCATATTGTTTCATATTTTGGTTCATATTTTGTTTGTTTTCATATATATATATATATATGTTCATATTTTGTTTGCTCTTGCCATGTAACTGTCTGATTTCCTTTGGACCGTGTTGTCCTTGCAGCGCTATTTCATGCTGGACAATGGAATCCTCAAATATGCCAAATCACCAGCAGATGTATGTACATAAGTAACTGCCAAATCACCAGCAGATGTATGTATGTACATGGACTGTATGACATGTAATGGTGGTTCAAGGATAAGAATCTTAAAAAGATTCAAATCTGAAAAAGTTATTTTTAATGTCTGATCAAGCATTATAATGACTCTGCTTTGTTTTCAAAACAGAAAGTGTTGAAGGATTAAGGATTTGTAAGTTGATGAAATGAGAGGTATTTCTTCTGCAGATGCAGCGTGGCAAGGTGCATGGGTCCATGGATGTGAGTGTTGCTGCTTTGTCGATCAAAAAGAAAGCGCTGTG